>NW_027195477.1:140000-179895 GCF_038502225.1 Cherax quadricarinatus
AGCAACGGTTTACCTGGAGAGAGTTTCGGGGGTCAACGCCCCCGCGGCCCGGTCTGTGACCAGGCCTCCTGGTGGACCAGCGCCTGATCAACCAGGCTGTTGCTGCTGGCTGCACGCAAACCAACGTACGAGCCACAGCCCGGCTGATCAGGAACTGCCTTTAGGTGCTTGTCCAGTGCCAGCTTGAAGACTGCCAGGGGTCTGTTGGTAATCCCCCTTATGTGTGCTGGGAGGCAGTTGAACAGTCTCGGTCCCCTGACACTTATTGTATGGTCTCTTAACGTGCTAGTGACACCCCTGCTTTTCATTGGGGGGATGGTGCATCGTCTGCCAAGTCTTTTGCTTTCGTAGTGAGTGATTTTCGTGTGCAAGTTCGGTACTAGTCCCTCTAGGATTTTCCAGGTGTATATAATCATGTATCTCTCCCTCCTGCGTTCCAGGGAATACAGGTTTAGAAACCTCAAGCGCTCCCAGTAATTGAGGTGTTTTATCTCCGTTATGCGCGCCGTGAAAGTTCTCTGTACATTTTCTAGGTCGGCAATTTCACCTGCCTTGAAAGGTGCTGTTAGAGTGCAGCAATATTCCAGCCTAGATAGAACAAGTGACCTGAAGAGTGTCATCATGGGCTTGGCCTCCCTAGTTTTGAAGGTTTTCATTATCCATCCTGTCATTTTTCTAGCAGATGCGATTGATACAATGTTATGGTCCTTGAAGGTGAGATCCTCCGACATAATCACTCCCAGGTCTTTGACGTTGGTGTTTCGCTCTATTTTGTGGCCAGAATTTGTTTTGTACTCTGATGAAGATTTAATTTCCTCATGTTTACCATATCTGAGTAATTGAAATTTCTCATCGTTGAACTTCATATTGTTTTCTGCAGCCCACTGAAAGATTTGGTTGATGTCCGCCTGGAGCCTTGCAGTGTCTGCAATGGAAGACACTGTCATGCAGATTCGGGTGTCATCTGCAAAGGAAGACACGGTGCTGTGGCTGACATCCTTGTCTATGTCGGATATGAGGATGAGGAACAAGATGGGAGCTAGTACTGTGCCTTGTGGAACAGAGCTTTTCACCGTAGCTGCCTCGGACTTTACTCTGTTGACGACTACTCTCTGTGTTCTGTTAGTGAGGAAATTATAGATCCATCGACCAACTTTTCCTGTTATTCCTTTAGCGCGCATTTTGTGCGCTATTACGCCATGGTCACACTTGTCGAAGGCTTTTGCAAAGTCTGTATATATTACATCTGCATTCTTTTTGTCTTCTAGTGCATTTAGGACCTTGTCGTAGTGATCCAGTAGTTGAGACAGACAGGAGCGACCTGTTCTAAACCCATGTTGCCCTGGGTTGTGTAACTGATGGGTTTCTAGATGGGTGGTGATCTTGCTTCTTAGGACCCTTTCAAAGATTTTTATGATATGGGATGTTAGTGCTATTGGTCTGTAGTTCTTTGCTGTTGCTTTACTGCCCCCTTTGTGGAGTGGGGCTATGTCTGTTGTTTTTAGTAACTGAGGGACGACCCCCGTGTCCATGCTCCCTCTCCATAGGATGGAAAAGGCTCGTGATAGGGGCTTCTTGCAGTTCTTGATGAACACAGAGTTCCATGAGTCTGGCCCTGGGGCAGAGTGCATGGGCATGTCATTTATCGCCTGTTCGAAGTCATTTGGCGTCAGGATAACATCGGATAGGCTTGTGTTAATCAAATTTTGTGGCTCTCTCATAAAAAATTCATTTTGATCTTCGACTCTCAGTCTGGTTAGCGGCTTGCTAAAAACTGCGTCATATTGGGACTTGAGTAGCTCACTCATTTCCTTGCTGTCATCTGTGTAGGACCCATCTTGTTTAAGTAGGGGCCCAATACTGGACGTTGTTCTCGATTTTGATTTGGCATACGAGTCGTTGGTCAACCGTTTTCAGGACGTAAGTCTTGATGCAACACCAGCTGTGCGTGTGAGGATGATCGATGTATCCAGACATTATACATGGATTAAACTGCGTAATGTCCCCTTTGAGGCTGATGAGACAGATATCAGAAAAGTTTTTGAGGAATACAAAACTGTTCATTTGGCCCAGCATGGTAAGTGGGTGACGGGTGCCTACACAGGTATGCCGGAGGGCACTTTTAACCTAAAAATGACATTGCGACACCCCATACCGTCTTACGTGTACCTAAAGGAATTCAGGACACAGGTCATGGTGTCATACGCCGGGCAAAGGCATACATGCCGACTATGTGGGGAATATGATCACATAGCGGCGGAATGTGGGAAGCGGCAACGAGCTCCTGGCCCATGGGCGGAGACATCAGCTTCTACACCGAAGGAAGCAGGTGATGATCAACGACGTGAAGGAAAGCGTGGTCGTCTATGGAGCGAGATAGTGGATGAGGCGCATAAGGCTGGGGGAGAGGGTGAGGCCCTTGACCAGTTTCCTGGCCCAGAGACACTTCAAGTGGATCGGGTTGCGCAAAAAGTACAGGAGGAAGTGTTGGAAATTGAGGAGGAATTAGCCGAGGTTCTGAAGTCCTTGTCGCCGCCTGAGGAGGTGGCTGCTCCTGGAAAGGTGGTAGAAGACGAGTTGAAGGCTGTGGTGCATCAACAACAGAACTATTCAGACGATGGAAGTGACGGCGTGACTGAGATGTCACCGAGATCATTGCCACTGTGTACAGTGGAGGTTGAGGTACATTGTGAGGCATCCCCAGACCAAGCCATGGAGGATGCGCCTGTCACAAGAAAGAGAGCCGCTGCGTCGGATTCAGATGATGTCCTAACGCCAGCGCAGTGGACTGGGAAGCAAATATGGGCAGAAGGTGAAGGTAGTGGTGGCCATGACAGGAGGCACCGAAAGAAGGGGGGGGGGGAGAGAGGGAAGTGTGCAGGTGACAAGTGGTCCCACACGTTCTGGTGCCCATAGGAAGAGTGAAGAGAGGAGGCAGGGGTGGAAACTTTAATAGGCCTCCGGTGTATGACAGTAAACGTTAATGGTTTGTGTAATAGTGTAAAGAGAGAATGGTTTAGAATGTTTCTGAATAAATTTAGAGTGGATGTTGCGTTCCTTCAGGAGCATAATTTTAAGGAGGGTAGGGTATTGGAGATGGAGGGGTTTCGAGTGGTAACCCTGCCATCTGCCCGTTTGAAAGGAGGGGTGGGTATATTAATCAGGGAGGCGAGCCCATTTGTTTTGCAGAGAAGTGAGGGGGGGAGGGGGAAGGGTGTTGCGCATAGATGGTTTGTGGATGGGAAAACGTGTGGCCTTTATTAGCGTATATGCGCCTGCAGAGAATAACGTACAGGTGAAGCAGGAGTTTGTGTGTGAGGACCTTGTGTTTTTTTCCGTGCATTACCGGAGGTGGCAATAGTAGGAGGTGATTGGAACTGCGTCATTAGGAGGGCTGATGTGGAACCGAAAGGGGCAGGTTATGTGTCGGTGGCCCTACGAGATTTATTGAGGGATATTAGGTTAAGGGACGCATTCGAGGGGGGGCGTGGGAGACAGAGCATACATTTGTTAGGAGAGGGTATGCAGCGAGGTTAGATAGAGTGTATCTTTCTCACAGGGTTGTAGTGAGATTTTTCAAAACTGTTGAAGTAGCATGGTCGGATCATAGAGCAGTGTTGTTGGAGGTTGGGTGGGAGGAGCTTGTGGAAATATACAGGAGTTACTGGAAATTAAATGTAAGTGCATTGAGTGATGAGGAGGGGTTAGTGGGATTTTCTGTCCTATGGAAGGAGCTTAGCGAGGAGGCAAAGGGAGTGGTAGATGTCGTACAATGGTGGGATTGTGTAGCCAAGGAAAAGATTAGGAAATATTATGTGGGGGTGGGCAAACGTATAAATGATTTAAAATATGGCCTTTCAAACTATTTAGAGGACAGGTTAAGGGGCTGTTATGGGAAGGGGGCTGTGGGGGGCAACTATCCTATGGATGAAATTGTCGAGGTCAAGGGGAGAATGAGGGAGTTACAAAATGAGAGGTTTCAAGCGGTAAGGGTGCAGGCAGGGGTAGAGGAGGTGCTTTGGGGAGACAAGCCATCGGCGTGTGTGTTGAGACGTCAAAAACAAAGACAGCGGGTTACAGCTATTTCGAGGTTAGAGGTACATGAGATGGCGGGGGGTTATAGAATGGGTCAGGAGATACTAACTACGAAAGGAATGTGTGCTTATGCAGATAAATGGTATGAAGGGTATTGGACAAGTGGGAAGGTGGAGAATGTGGATTTAGAGAAGGTGTGTGAATATGTGACGTGTAATTTAGGGAATAGTGATAGAAAGGCTTTAGGGGGGGTAATAATGGAAGAGGAAATAGAGTTGGCAAAGCACCGGGAATAGACGGTCTCCCGGTTGAATTTTACCTCCAACATTGGGAGGTGATAAGGGGATTCATGGGTAGGTTATTTAATCAGATGAAGGAGAAGGGTGTGATGGGGGACAAGCAAGCAACAGCAGTTGTAGTGTTGGTCCAGAAGGGTAAGGGGCAGCACACCCTCAAGGAGTGCTGTGCCATATCTCTGTTATGCGCTGATTATAAGTTGTTTGCTAAAGTCTTGGGTAATTGGTTTAAATGTGTGGTAGGGAGAGTGGTTTCGAAAACGCAGTATGGTTTGCCTGGAAGGTCGATGATTGAGGGTCATGGAATACTGAGAAGTTTTGTGGAGTCAAAAGGGGGAGGAGGGAGGGCGGCGTTGTTGGCCTTAGACTGGAAGGGGGCCTATGACAGGGTGGAAAGGGGAGCATTGGAAGCTATACTTAAGAGGCAGGGTTATGGGGAAGAAATAATTAATTGGGTAACCACGTTGTACAATGGAGCTAAGATGAGGGTACAGATTAATGGATGCTTGGGGGAGGAGATTGTAATGGGTAGGGGACTTAGGCAGGGGTGTCCCATGTCACAAATGTTGTTTGCGTGCATTCAGGACCCCTTCTATAGAATGGTTGAACGTTGTGTATGTGACACGAGTGGAGGTGTGGGGGAGGTCGGGAAAGTCTGGCCTGGAATAATAGGATATGTAGTCTATACAACAGTCCTGGTTCGAGAGGGGATGGCATTGGGTGTTTTGGATGATGTTGTGCAACAGTTCGGAAATGCAACAGGGATGCAGGTAAATAGAGAGAAGTCAATGATCATGGGGTTGGGTGATGGGGTGGAGGGGGGGGGGGAGATGAAACGTTGTGAGGAAACAAACGGTGTCTTTAAAAATTTGTGGTATCACCTATAAGGATGACTTGGATGCTGCTCGAGAGGAAAACTCGAATAGATTAATGGAAAGGATTCAGGGGCGTCTGGGTGCATTGCAACCTCATCATCTGACTCTCGTACAACGAGTGATTGTTATAAATGTATTATTGTATAGTAAGGTTTGGCACGTAGCAGCCGTGTTCCCATTAACAGAGACGGCGATTGTGGGAATTCTGAGACGAGTGTTCAACTTTTTGTGGGGTTCAAGGTGCGATTGGCTGAGGAGAGAGGTTGTAATGTTACCTGTGCACCAGGGTGGGTTGGGGTTGATGGATCTGAGAAGGAGGATTAAATGTGTTTTTCTTAAATGGGAGGTTTTGCGCGAAGGTATGAGTGGAGGGCAGCTGGGAAAAATGCATGATAGGTTGGGTAAGTTGTATGGTGGTGTGGAGTTGAGGGAATGTGAAACTGTTTTGAGGGCTTTGATGTTGGTTAGAGAACCCAGGAAAATTCGAGTAGGGGTTTTGTGTAGGCTGCTTGAAGAAAGGATTGTTGTACCAGTTGAGGGATTGTTCCCCATGTATGCATGGAAGAGTATTTGGTATAGGTTTAGCAAGTTGAAGTTAAAGCCTAGGGTAAGGGAGGTAACATATCGTTTTCTGCATGGCATACTACCATCGGGGGAGGTACTAAGAACCAGAGGGGTAATTGTGGGCGGGTGTGGAATCTGTGGGGAGGATGAGACGGCGTTCCATGCAGTATACTTTTGTGGGGGACTGGAGGATGTTAGGTATTGGTTAAATAGGGTTGTACAGGGGGTGGGGGGCCAAGGGGTGTCGGTTCTGCATGCACTAAGCCTAGATGTGGGAGGGTTCGATGAGAGTGTTATAAGAGCTTTGGATTATATAATAGTGGATTATATATATATATTGTTGGTGATGAGGAGGAGGGGGGATTGTGAGGTGCGGAGGCAGGTACTAGCGGTAACGGTTTATCGTACAATGTGTCGTAATAGAGCACTGTATGGGAGGAGGTGGGAGAAGGATTTTTCGGAAGGGTATAGAATGTTAACGTTAGGGTTTCTCATGAATCTACGACTTGGGTTGAGTGAGTAAGGGGGGGGGGGGTTTGGGGATTACATACAAGAAGGGGGATTTCAGGGGGACACAGCAGAGTCGCCTCCTGGGGAGGGGTGAGAGTAAGGTGTATGTGGGTACAGAAGGTGTAGATGTGTGGCATAAGTGTATGTAGCATGCAAGTGGGCACAGAAAACAAAGGTGATATCAAGTAATTACGTAGTAATGAATGGAGAATTCTGTGTTTGATGTGTCAGGGTCGTCATGACCTTCTTCATGTATTAAGTGTGAATGGTGTCAAGATTATAGGTGTAAGACCTTGAAGAGCTTTTGGGCTTCTGTAGAGTGTGCGTTTATAGCCTTTATTGGGCATATTTCATGTGCGATAATCGTATCGCAATGAGAGGTTATTTAAATTATGTTGTTTGTGTTTAGTGTTGGGGGTTTTAGCGAGTGTATTGTCTTTATTTTAGCATTATATAATGTGCTCATCTAGTTGATGAGAGATGGAACGCTAATGACTTCCATAAATTTGTAATGCCTCATTAAAATTTTGTAATGGGACAGTATGGATAATGAGAACCTTCAAAACTAGGGAGGCCAAGCCCATGATGACACTCTTCAGGTCACTTGTTCTATCTAGACTGGAATATTGCTGCACTCTAACAGCACCTTTCAAGGCAGGTGAAATTGCCGACCTAGAAAATGTACAGAGAACTTTCACGGCGCGCATAACAGAGATAAAACACCTCAATTACTGGGAGCGCTTGAGGTTTCTAAACCTGTATTCCCTGGAATGCAGGAGGGAGAGATACATGATTATATACACCTGGAAAATCCTAGAGGGACTAGTACCGAACTTGCACACGAAAATCACTCACTACGAAAGCAAAAGACTTGGCAGACGATGCACCATCCCCCCAATGAAAAGCAGGGGTGTCACTAGCACGTTAAGAGACCATACAATAAGTGTCAGGGGCCCGAGACTGTTCAACTGCCTCCCAGCACACATAAGGGGGATTACCAACAGACCCCTGGCAGTCTTCAAGCTGGCACTGGACAAGCACCTAAAGTCAGTTCCTGATCAGCCGGGCTGTGGCTCGTACGTTGGTTTGCGTGCAGCCAGCAGCAACAGCCTGGTTGATCAGGCGCTGATCCACCAGGAGGCCTGGTCACAGACCGGGCCGCGGGGGCGTTGACCCCCGAAACTCTCTCCAGGTAAACTCCAGGTAATATAATGTGCTCAGGCGGTGGAAGAGGCTGTATTAATATTTAGTAATATTTATTAATATTTATTTAGTATAAGTGTGAGGCTTAGGATTTTAATTTTTTTTACAATGCTTAAAGAAGGATTGTAGTGAGGCACGTATGTATGTTTTTACGTAATTCTTATTGTATAGGGGTTAATTTTGGGAAGAGCATGTACTTGTTTTTAACTGAGATTGTGATGTAGGTCATTCCTCTGATTATCTACTGTGAAGGTTGTGAACCTTTGTCATATGTCAGTCATAGTATGTTAACTATACAAATCTGAAAGGTTTATATAGTTTATATTTTATATAGTTTATATAGTTATAGTTTATATTGTTTGTATTATAGTAGTATGTTATATGGAAAATTTTGTGAGTGTATATGGGTAACCTCTTTTATGTCAATTACAATGTGTTGTTAAAACTTGTTAGTGTATGTTCTGTAGGATTGAGGATCCTACTGTACCCATTTTATATCTTTATTTAATATTAAGCTGTAATTTTTTTTAAACAAAATCTAAAAAAAAAAATCTGCTATAACAGCACGATGATCAGAAAAACCCACATCTATAGTCCTCACCCTCTCCACACCTATTCCCTGCCTAACATAAATCCTATCTAACCATGCCTCATATCCCATATGAATAAAAGTGTGCTCGACTCCATATCCCCTACTCCCCACCACATCTACCACTCATACATCTCGCAAAATATCTTTCAGAACCCCCAAAACACAACCCGCCCCCCTCGGAACCACATCACCATTCCTAATTACGCAATTCCAATCCCCACCAATCCCCATAAAAGTAGGTAAACCTCTAAAGTGATATACCAAAACATCGCGTACAAAATCCACTTTCACTCTAGTGTTACTAGTTGCTGGCATGTACACACCTACAAAACAAACCCTCCCGGCCCCCCAAAACCCATCCACCCTGACAACCTTCCCACCCCCCTCCTCCCAACCCAGGATATGCAAAGGGCTGGTCTCCTTTACAGCCACAGCCACACCTCCTTTCAACCTCAAAGCATCACTTGTAAACAACCTATAACCTTTCAACAACAACTCACATACTAACCTATGGTTATGTTTCTGCAAAAGAAGAGATTTCAATACTAAATCTCCTTAAAACCCACTCTAACCATACCCTCTTGACCTCGGTTTTAAGACCGTTTACATTGAAAGTTACACACCTGAATTTTACTAGAAAGGCGGCTTACCCCTATGCCGCTGAGGCTTACTTGGTCCTCCTTTCATAGGTCTCGGTCCATCTCTATCAATCCCTCGTTCCTGTCCTCCAACCCCTCCCTGTCCCTTCCTTCCAGTCTTCACATTGCCCCCCCCTCCTCCCGGTCTCACCGTTTCCTCCACAGTTGCTCAAATCTTCTTCCCAGGCCTCTGCGCTGGTGTGAGGACCTCATCCATGTCTGATGCCACCGCTGATCTCTTGCGGGAGCTACCCTCTACACACATCTCTTCTTCAACTACATCTTGATGGACCTCCATCACCACATTGCTCTCCATTCAAACCTCATGCAAGTCTTCCTTACCCCGTTTCTGGTCGTCCATCACCTTGACATCACCTAACCTCGCATCACCTTCCACACCATACTCCGACTCTTCCAAAAAATCCTTCAGCACAGCCTCCAGCATCCCTTCTTGTGCTGAATCTGTATTATCTAACGGTCTTTCTGACAGCGATATTCCCCCCCCCCAACGTTTCCACTGGTAGTGTAACACATGTCTCCAAAACCACCTCTGCTTTTTCGACCTCCTCACTCCACAGGCCCTTACCCCGGCTTTCCACTCCAGCCGTCACAACGCCCAAGGCTTCTAACTGCATGTCTTCAGAAGCTTTCTCTTGACCCCTAGGACCCTGTCTCCTGGTGTCATAAGAGTCACATGTGCTCATAAGAGTCACATAAATGGCATGTCTTCCTCTGCCCAGCATAGTGTACAAAAACCTGAGTTCTATGGTTTTGCAATGTAACATATGATGGTATCAGCCTCCTCATTGTCATTTTCAGTGTGAAGGATCCTTCCAGCATCCCCTCGTAGGGGCCGTCCCTCCACATTCCCATGCTCGCCGAGTGTACAGTCCCATAACCACTGAACACATCTTGTAGGCTGTATGCTGTTGCTTCAAAAGGTACTTTCCTTACCTTTACCCAAGTAAAATACTTAGACACATCATGCAAGCATACTTCCACTGCTGAATTGATACTCATCCTCCTTTCTTGAAATTCGTCAACGATGGTAGAGTAGAAGTCAGCCCTCATGAACTTCACGAAGACCCTTGACATACCATTCAGTGCCACCCCATACAACTCTTCATTGGGGATTCCATAACCGTCCCTGATAATGCTTGGCAAGAGAACGTTCATCGTGGCGCTGCTTAAAGATCCTCTAACCAGCTCAATGCAGACAGTATTTATGCGCCGGTACAGTCGGTCCGCCATCTTGGTGCTAATGCTATGTTTTCCTCACCAGGTGGCGTGCAAGAGAACCTGTAGAAGCGTCCTCTCTCCCCGCAGGTTGAGAGACGAATGTCCTTATTCAGTTTTTGTGTTCTAAGCTGTATTCTTTGTATTTTTATTTGTATGTTGGTATATGTAAAGCTGTATTCTTAGGGATACGTATGTAGATGTTCTAGTAAGATTATGATGTTAGGTTTTGGTTTATTGATTAATGCGAAGGATGGGATTTTATTGACATAACTTCTTAGTATATGTACTTTTCTAGTGTACTGAGCCTTTGTCAGATGTTATGTTATATGTAACATTTATATATATGTAAGGTCTTGATTCAACAATGTGTATATATGTCAGCCCGTATTTTTTTTTTTTTTTTGTAGCTGTTCTTGCCTTAAGTTATTGTTGTAAGTTTTGCAGAAATATCTTGTGAGTATATAGGTGCAATCCATTTGTGTCAGTTTTTTTTTGGGGGGGATTGAGATCCATACTGTTTCTTTATTTTTATGTTAAACTGTATTGGTTTTAAATAAAATATAAAAAAAAAAAACTCAATTTTCGTATTTTTTCGATTTTTTTTTACTCGTTGCCGCGAGTGCAAATTGTCCCTCAATAATTGTGTTACCACAGGTAAACGATACCATACATATTATATTTAATAATTACCCAAAATTTGGGCACTCCAAAAAGAGCCAATATTTTCCAACAACCACAATACAAAATTTTTTTTTTATTATTGATATTTAATGTAGTATTAATTTTGTTTCATATTCTATGTTTAATATATAAATCTTTTAAAATTATATGATATTATTTAATCTTCTCTATAAATTAACTTTCATTAAATAATTTATTTTATGTTAAAGATAAATTTTCATTTTTAAAAATATTTTTATAAATTTATTAGAAAATTGAAGACGAATTAACTGAAAAAATATAATAGTTATGGCGAAGATGGAAGAACAATAATAATAATAATAATAATACTGTTACCTGGCCTGAGGCCAGAGTTAACACTGTTACCTGGCCTGAGGCCAGAGTTAACACTGTTACCTGGCCTGAGGCCAGAGTTAACACTGTTACCTGGCCTGAGGCCAGAGTTAACACTGTTACCTGGCCTGAGGCCAGAGTTAACACTGTTACCTGGCCTGAGGCCAGAGTTAACACTGTTACCTGGCCTGAGGCCAGAGATAACACTGTTACCTGGCCTGAGGCCAGAGTTAACACTGTTACCTGGCCTGAGGCCAGAGTTAACACTGTTACCTGGCCTGAGGCCAGAGTTAACACTGTTACCTGGCCTGAGACCAGAGTTAACACTGTTACCTGGCCTGAGGCCAGAGTTAACACTGTTACCTGGCCTGAGACCAGAGTTAACACTGTTACCTGGCCTGAGGCCAGAGTTAACACTGTTACCTGGCCTGAGGCCAGAGTTAACACTGTTACCTGGCCTGAGACCAGAGTTAACACTGTTACCTGGCCTGAGGCCAGAGTTAACACTGTTACCTGGCCTGAGGCCAGAGTTAACACTGTTACCTGGCCTGAGGCCAGAGTTAACACTGTTACCTGGCCTGAGGCCAGAGTTAACACTGTTACCTGGCCTGAGGCCAGAGTTAACACTGTTACCTGGCCTGAGGCCAGAGTTAACACTGTTACCTGGCCTGAGGCCAGAGTTAATACTGTTACCTGGCCTGAGGCCAGAGTTAACACTGTTACCTGGCCTGAGGCCAGAGTTAACACTGTTACCTGGCCTGAGGCCAGAGTTAACACTGTTACCTGGCTTGAGGCCAGAGTTAACACTGTTACCTGGCCTGAGGCCAGAGTTAACACTGTTACCTGGCCTGAGGCCAGAGATAACACTGTTACCTGGCCTGAGGCCAGAGTTAACACTGTTATCTGGCCTGAGGCCAGAGTTAACACTGTTACCTGGCCTGAGGCCAGAGTTAACACTGTTACCTGGCCTGAGACCAGAGTTAACACTGTTACCTGGCCTGAGGCCAGAGTTAACACTGTTACCTGGCCTGAGACCAGAGTTAACACTGTTACCTGGCCTGAGGCCAGAGTTAACACTGTTACCTGGCCTGAGGCCAGAGTTAACACTGTTACCTGGCCTGAGGCCAGAGTTAGCACTGTTACCTGGCCTGAGGCCAGAGTTAACACTGTTACCTGGCCTGAGGCCAGAGTTAACACTGTTACCTGGCCTGAGGCCAGAGTTAACACTGTTACCTGGCCTGAGGCCAGAGTTAACACTGTTACCTGGCCTGAGGCCAGAGTTAACACTGTTACCTGGCCTGAGGCCAGAGTTAGCACTGTTACCTGGCCTGAGGCCAGAGTTAACACTGTTACCTGGCCTGAGGTCAGAGTTAACACTGTTACCTGGCCTGAGGCCAGAGTTAGCACTGTTACCTGGCCTGAGGCCAGAGTTAACACTGTTACCTGGCCTGAGGTCAGAGTTAACACTGTTACCTGGCCTGAGGCCAGAGTTAACACTGTTACCTGGCCTGAGCCCAGAGTTAACACTGTTACCTGGCCTGAGGCCAGAGTTAACACTGTTACCTGGCCTGAGGCCAGAGTTAACACTGTTACCTGGCCTGAGGCCAGAGTTAACACTGTTACCTGGCCTGAGGCCAGAGTTAACACTGTTACCTGGCCTCAGGCCAGAGTTAACACTGTTACCTGGCCTGAGGCCAGAGTTAACACTGTTACCTGGCCTGAGGCCAGAGTTAACACTGTTACCTGGCCTGAGGCCAGAGTTAACACTGTTACCTGGCCTGAGGCCAGAGCTAACACTGTTACCTGGCCTGAGGCCAGAGTTAACACTGTTACCTGGCCTGAGGCCAGAGTTAACACTGTTACCTGGCCTGAGGCCAGAGTTAACACTGTTACCTGGCCTGAGGCCAGAGTTAACACTGTTACATGGCCTGAGGCCAGAGTTAACACTGTTACCTGGCCTGAGGCCAGAGTTAACACTGTTACCTGGCCTGAGGCCAGAGTTAACACTGTTACCTGGCCTGAGGCCAGAGTTAACACTGTTACCTGGCCTGAGGCCAGAGATAGCACTGTTACCTGGCCTGAGGCCAGAGATAGCACTGTTACCTGGCCTGAGGCCAGAGTTAACACTGTTACCTGGCCTGAGGCCAGAGTTAACACTGTTACCTGGCCTGAGGCCAGAGATAACACTGTTACCTGGCCTGAGGCCAGAGATAGCACTGTTACCTGGCCTGAGGCCAGAGATAGCACTGTTACCTGGCCTGAGGCCAGAGTTAACACTATTACCTGGCCTGAGGCCAGAGTTAACACTGTTACCTGGCCTGAGGCCAGAGTTAACACTGTTACCTGGCCTGAGGCCAGAGTTAACACTGTTACCTGGCCTGAGGCCAGAGTTAACACTGTTACCTGGCCTGAGGCCAGAGTTAACACTGTTACCTGGCCTGAGGCCAGAGTTAACACTATTACCTGGCCTGAGGCCAGAGTTAACACTGTTACCTGGCCTGAGGCCAGAGTTAACACTGTTACCTGGCCTGAGGCAAGAGTTAACACTGTTACCTGGCCTGAGGCCAGAGTTAACACTGTTACCTGGCCTGAGGCCAGAGTTAACACTGTTACCTGGCCTGAGGCCAGAGATAGCACTGTTACCTGGCCTGAGGCCAGAGTTAACACTGTTACCTGGCCTGAGGCCAGAGTTAGCACTGTTACCTGGCCTGAGGCCAGAGTTAACACTGTTACCTGGCCTGAGGCCAGAGTTAACACTGTTACCTGGCCTGAGGCCAGAGTTAGCACTGTTACCTGGCCTGAGGCCAGAGTTAACACTGTTACCTGGCCTGAGGCCAGAGTTAGCACTGTTACCGGGCCTGAGGCCAGAGTTAGCACTGTTACCTGGCCTGAGGCCAGAGTTAACACTGTTACCTGGCCTGAGGCAAGAGTTAGCACTGTTACCTGGCCTGAGGCCAGAGTTAACACTGTTACCTGGCCTGAGGCCAGAGTTAACACTGTTACCTGGCCTGAGGCCAGAGTTAACACTGTTACCTGGCCTGAGGCCAGAGTTAACACTGTTACCTGGCCTGAGGCCAGAGTTAACACTGTTACCTGGCCTGAGGCCAGAGTTAACACCGTTACCTGGCCTGAGGCCAGAGTTAACACTGCTACCTGGCCTGAGGCCAGAGTTAACACTGTTACCTGGCCTGAGGCCAGAGTTAACACTGTTACCTGGCCTGAGGCCAGAGTTAACACTGTTACCTGGCCTGAGGCCAGAGTTAACACTGTTACCTGGTATGTCATTGATGTAATTGAAGCGTGTGTCAGCGTGCCTCGTTGTGCTCCGCGTTTTCGGGTGTTTTCACGGTGGCTCTTACGTGCTAGAACTTTAATTTGTATCATCAATCCTATACGATACATCCCTCTAGCGCCTGCAACCAATCTTGGCCGGAAAACATTATATACTGAGTCAAAAAAGGAGAATTAGTATGCATACCTAGCAGAGTTTACTGCCAGAGGGGAATCATAGGCCTGTGTCCCGTGTGAAAAAAAATAATTGAACTTTGTGTCAGAGGAAAGAAAGTCTCCCTGATAACATTGAGTATACATAGTGTATACTATAGTGACTCCCTAGTATATTGATGATAAAGGCTAAAGTGTCATTTGAAAACAGGTGAATTTGTAAATGAAGTGATAAGCCTATAGAGGCAGGTGCCAGAAGTCGCCAGAATCTTACCACAGGTCAGCTGTTTTTAATAATCTTCCTGGCTTGCTAGTGTACTCGCATATAATCTAGTGATACCAGTGATTAGCAGAATACAGTGTTGTAGTAGCAACTAACCAGTATTATAGTGGTACTTAGTGGAGTGGAGTGACTTTCATTAGTTTCTTTTTTCTTGAAATACCAGATGTTACTGTGAATTTCATATAACCTGTAGTTACCAGCGGTCGCTATATACACAACGAGAAGCAATTATTACTACAGAAAAAGCGTCCTTCCTCCAAAATTTGCACCAGTCAACTATAGTGATAATATAGCATTTATTGTGGTGGAGACCGAAAAAAAAAAAAAAAAAAATAGAAAAGCTAGATACAGCGATTGATAAACAAGGGTGGAGGTCGACCGTTCGTCATTGTAGGAGTGCCAGCAGTCACCGGCTCTTCAACACGCAAGTTATACTTTTGTATCAATCAAATCACATATTACTCGGGTAGATAATTTCCAGTAGATCCTTCATGTGTTAGCTCAAATCACCGACCAGTATGTTTTAAATAAGTGACCCACTGCTCAGATCAGATAGACTGGTCCGAACCCTTGACTGGTCAGAACCCTTAACTGGTCCGAACCCTTGACTGGTCCGAACCCTTGACTGGTCCGAACCCTTGACTGGTCCGAACCCTTGACTGGTCCGAACCCTGGACTGGTTTCAAACGGTTTCGTTGTGCACTACCTAGCAGGTTATTAATAGAATTTTCAAGAGGTTGCTAGTAGAATTGCAGTAAATCAACCATTCAAATCATTATGAAGCTGTGTGTAGTCTGTGGTCAGTCAAACAAACGGGCTTCCACATGCATAAATTGTCATTTTTGTGGAAATTGGTGTCACGCCCCTTGTGCAGATATCCAAGAACTAGCTACAAGCAGTATTAAAACAGGGAAGTGTTTTTGGGTATGCCCAAATGAGATAAATCTGTGGACTAAAATCACAAGGGTATTAAAAGAAGTCAGCATCAAAGCTGCTTTCATAGAAAACCTGGAAGCTTTCTACAACAGATGGGAACATAAAAAGTCTGGGCTGAATGGTACTGCCCTTGATACTGGCCATGTAGTCAGAAACTGTAAGGCTGGAGATGATGTCCTGGTAGTCAGTAAATGGGGGGCTGATAGTGCTGTCCTGGGAGACAGTAATGGTGAAGCTGGAGGTGCTGTCCTGGGAGACAGTAATGGTGAGGCTGGAGGTGCTGTCCTGGGAGACAGTAATGGTGAAGCTGGAGATGCTGTCCTGGGAGACAGTAATGGGGAAGCTGGAGATGCTGTCCTGGGAGACAGTAATGGTGAAGCTGGAGATTTTGTCCAGGTAGTCGGGAATTATATGCAGGACCGCAGGAAATAGCAAACAAGAGGACTCCACTAGCAATAGTGAGGATATATTACCAAAAACAACTGGTGGGAGCTCCATTGTTGGTGCTAGGGAGGATAGAAGTAAGACAGGGAAACATGCACCAACAGGGAATACAGTCACAGAAACCCAAGGCAAACGGAAACCAAGCCTGTGCACATACTATGCACTTGGTATCTGCTGGCATGGGAAATCTGGAAAAACAGATGGGACGTGCAACTATGACCACCCTAGAAAATGCCATACCCATATGACAACAGGAAAATGCAAACTCCCTTCCTGTAAGCTTTTTCACCCTGAACTGTGTACCTCTTCAGTACAGCAAAGACTGTGCTATAACTTAAATTGCCAGGCATACCATCTAAAGGGGACAAAAAGATACAAAACATCCAGGCCATGGGAAAACCTGGGTAGCCACAGCCACTCAAGAAGGAGAGGTTTTTTAGTGCCAGGAAGGAAAAAAAACTGGCAGGAAATGGCAGAAATCGTACACCAAATCCAGTCATTCCTGGAGTGGAACCACAGTCGATGGCCTCCACTCCAAACCAACAGATACAGATACTAATTCCGGAAAAAAAATCCCCCCCCAGTACCAACAATACCACCAGTCCGATAACATTCTTCTTTGCAAATATACAGGGTCTAAAGCCAGCAACAAACAACAAAATACCTTTCATCCGTGGACTGCTTACAGAGGCAAAGGCAATGTTCGCGGCTTTCACTGAGACCCACATAAAGGATCACTTGGACAACGAAATATGGATCCCAGGTTACAACCTATACAGATGTGACAGAGTGAACAGGCAAAAGGGGGGGGTTGGCCTGTACATTGCAGAGTCACTTGTTTGCACAGAACTGCTAAATGCCTCAAATGATGTAGTGGAAGTTTTAGCAGTAAAGGTCGAGAACCAAAACCTAGTCATTGTGGTAGTCTACAAGCCTCCAGATGCAACATCCCAGCAATTCCAGGAACAGCTGTTAAAAATTGACCACTGTCTGGAAAACCTTCCAGCTCCTGCACCAAACATCTTGCTCCTGGGGGATTTCAACTTAAGGCACCTAAAATGGAGGAATATAGCAAATAATATTGTTGCAGTAATAACACCAGGAGGCAGCTCTGATGAAAACTCACACTCACGCGAGCTTTTAAATCTCTGCACAAAATTCAATTTAAACCAGCAAATAATAGAGCCTACTAGACTGGAGAATACACTAGACCTCATCTTCACTAACAATGATGATCTGATAAGAAATGTTACCATATCAAAAACAATATACTCAGATCACAACATAATTGAGGTTCAGGCATGTATGCGCGGAGCCCCAGACCGACATAATGAGATTAGTCACGAGGGAGCATTCACCAAATTCAACTTCAATAACAAAAACATAAAGTGGGACCAAGTAAACCAAGTCCTAACCGATATAAGCTGGGAAGATATACTAAGCAGCACAGACCCCAACTTATGCCTAGAACAGATTAACTCGGTGGCACTCGATGTATGCACAAGGCTTATTCCTCTAAGAAAAAGGAGGAGTAGATGTAAAACAGAAAGAGACAGGCGCTCCCTTTACAGGCGACGGAAAAGAATAACAGAGCGGCTAAAAGAGGTCAATATATCTGAAATGCGTAGGGAGACACTGGTCAGAGAAATAGCAAGCATCGAACTTAAGCTAAAAGAATCCTTTAGGAGTCAGGAATCGCGGGAAGAACTAAAAGCCATAAATGAAATCGAAAGAAACCCAAAGTATTTCTTCTCCTATGCCAAATCAAAATCGAGAACAACGTCCAGTATTGGGCCCCTACTTAAACAAGATGGGTCCTACACAGATGACAGCAAGGAAATGAGTGAACTACTCAAGTCCCAATATGACTCAGTTTTTAGCAAGCCGCTAACCAGACTGAGAGTCGAAGATCAAAATGAATTTTTTATGAGAGAGCCACAAAATTTGATGAACACAAGCCTATCCGATGTTATCCTGACGCCAAATGACTTCGAACAGGCGATAAATGACATGCCCATGCACTCTGCCCCAGGGCCAGACTCATGGAACTCTGTGTTCATCAAGAACTGCAAGAAGCCCCTATCACGAGCCTTTTCCATCCTATGGAGAGGGAGCATGGACACGGGGGTCGTCCCACAGTTACTAAAAACAACAGACATAGCCCCACTCCACAAAGGGGGCAGTAAAGCAACAGCAAAGAACTACAGACCAATAGCACTAACATCCCATATCATAAAAATCTTTGAAAGGGTCCTAAGAAGCAAGATCACCACCCATCTAGAAACCCATCAGTTACACAACCCAGGGCAACATGGGTTTAGAACAGGTCGCTCTTGTCTGTCTCAACTATTGGATCACTACGACAAGGTCCTAAATGCACTAGAAGACAAAAAGAATGCAGATGTAATATATACAGACTTTGCAAAAGCCTTCGACAAGTGTGACCATGGCGTAATAGCGCACAAAATGCGTGCTAAAGGAATAACAGGAAAAGTCGGTCGATGGATCTATAATTTCCTCACTAACAGAACACAGAGAGTAGTCGTCAACAGAGTAAAGTCCGAGGCAGCTACGGTGAAAAGCTCTGTTCCACAAGGCACAGTACTCGCTCCCATCTTGTTCCTCATCCTCATATCCGACATAGACAAGGATGTCAGCCACAGCACCGTGTCTTCCTTTGCAGATGACACCCGAATCTGCATGACAGTGTCTTCCATTGCAGACACTGCAAAGCTCCAGGCGGACATCAACCAAATCTTTCAGTGGGCTGCAGAAAACAATATGAAGTTCAACGATGAGAAATTTCAATTACTCAGATATGGTAAACATGAGGAAATTAAATCTTCATCAGAGTACAAAACAAATTCTGGCCACAAAATAGAGCGAAACACCAACGTCAAAGACCTGGGAGTGATCATGTCGGAGGATCTCACCTTCAAGGACCATAACATTGTATCAATCGCATCTGCTAGAAAAATGACAGGATGGATAATGAGAACCTTCAAAACTAGGGAGGCCAAGCCCATGATGACACTCTTCAGGTCACTTGTTCTATCTAGGCTGGAATATTGCTGCACACTAACAGCACCTTTCAAGGCAGGTGAAATTGCCGACCTAGAAAATGTACAGAGAACTTTCACGGCGCGCATAACGGAGATAAAACACCTCAATTATTGGGAGCGCTTGAGGTTCCTAAACCTGTATTCCCTGGAACGCAGGAGGGAGAGATACATGATTATATACACCTGGAAAATCCTAGAGGGACTAGTACCGAACTTGCACACGAGAATCACTCACTACGAAAGCAAAAGACTTGGCAGACGATGCACCATCCCCCCAATGAAAAGCAGGGGTGTCACTAGCACGTTAAGAGACCATACAATAAGTGTCAGGGGCCCGAGACTGTTCAACTGCCTCCCAGCACACATAAGGGGGATTACCAACAGACCCCTGGCAGTCTTCAAGCTGGCACTGGACAAGCACCTAAAGTCAGTTCCTGATCAGCCGGGCTGTGGCTCGTACGTTGGTTTGCGTGCAGCCAGCAGCAACAGCCTGGTTGATCAGGCTCTGATCCACCAGGAGGCCTGGTCACAGACCGGGCCGCGGGGGCGTTGACCCCCGGAACTCTCTCCAGGTAAACTCCAGGTATGGAGAGGGAGCATGGACACGGGGGTTGTCTCACAGTTACTAAAAAACAACGTACATAGCCCCACTCCACAAAGGGGGCAGTAAAGCAACAGCAAAGAACTACAGACCAATAGCACTAACATCCCATATCATAAAAATCTTTGAAAGGGTCCTAAGAAGCAAGATCACCACCCATCTAGAAACCCATCAGTTACACAACCCAGGGCAACATGGGTTTAGAACAGGTCGCTCCTGTCTGTCTCAACTATTGGATCACTACGACAAGGTCCTAAATGCACTAGAAGATAAAAAGAATGCCCAATCTTGGGCGGAAAACATTATATACTGAGTCAAAAAAGGAGAATTAGTGTGCATACCTAGCAGAGTTTACTGCCAGAGGGGAATCATAGGCCTGTGTCCCGTGTGAAAAAAAATAATAATTGAACTTTGTGTCAGAGGAAAGAAAGTCTCCCTGATAACATTGAGTATACATAGTGTATAGTGTATACTATAGTGGCTCCCTAGTATATTGATGATAAAGGCTAAAGTGTCATTTGAAAACAGGTGAATTTGTAAATGAAGTGATAAGCCTATAGAGGCAGGTGCCAGAAGTCGCCAGAATCTTACCACAGGTCAGCTGTTTTTAATAATCTTCCTGGCCTGCTAGTGTACTCGCATATAATCTAGTGATACCAGTGAATAGCAGAATACAGTGTTGTAGTAGCAACTAACCAGTATTATAATGGTACTTAGTGGAGTGGAGTGACTTTCATTAGTTTCTTTTCTCTTGAAATACCAGACGTTACTGTGAATTTCATATAACCTGTAGTTACCAGCGGTCGCAATATACGCAACGATAAGCAATTATTACTACAGAAAAAGCGTCCTTCCTCCAAAATTTGCACCAGTCAACTATAGTGATAATATAGCATTTATTGTGGTGGAGACCGAAAAAAAAAAAAAAATAGAAAAGCTAGATACAGCGATTGATAAACAAGGGTGGAGGTCGACCGTTCGTCATTGTAGGAGTGCCAGCAGTCACCGGCTCTTCAACACGCAAGTTATACTTTTGTATCAATCAAATCACATATTACTCGGGTAGATAATTTCCAGTAGATCCTTCATGTGTTAGCTCAAATCACCGACCAGTATGTTTTAAATAAGTGACCCACTGCTCAGATCAGATAGACTGGTCCGAACCCTTGACTGGTCCGAACCCTTAACTGGTCCGAACCCTTGACTGGTCCGAACCCTTGACTGGTCCGAACCCTTGACTGGTCCGAACCCTTGACTGGTCCGAACCCTGGACTGGTTTCAAACGGTTTCGTTGTGCACTACCTAGCAGGTTATTAATAGAATTTTCAAGAGGTTGCTAGTAGAATTGCAGTAAATCAACCATTCAAATCATTATGAAGCTGTGTGTAGTCTGTGGTCAGTCAAACAAACGGGCTTCCACATGCATAAATTGTCATTTTTGTGGAAATTGGTGTCACGCCCCTTGTGCAGATATCCAAGAACTAGCTACAAGCAGTATTAAAACAGGGAAGTGTTTTTGGGTATGCCCAAATGAGATAAATCTGTGGACTAAAATCACAAGGGTATTAAAAGAGGTCAACATCAAAGCTGCTTTCATAGAAAACCTGGAAGCTTTCTACAACAGATGGGAACATAAAAAGTCTGGGCTGAATGGTACTGCCCTTGATACTGGCCATGTAGTCAGAAACTGTAAGGCTGGAGATGATGTCCTGGTAGTCAGTAAATGGGGGGCTGATAGTGCTGTCCTGGGAGACAGTAATGGTGAAGCTGGAGGTGCTGTCCTGGGAGACAGTAATGGTGAAGCTGGAGGTGCTGTCCTGGGAGACAGTAATGGTGAAGCTGGAGATGCTGTCCTGGGAGACAGTAATGGGGAAGCTGGAGATGCTGTCCTGGGAGACAGTAATGGTGAAGCTGGAGATTTTGTCCAGGTAGTCGGGAATTATATGCAGGAAGGAATACATAT
Organism: Cherax quadricarinatus; assembly: GCF_038502225.1. Taxonomy (NCBI): domain Eukaryota; kingdom Metazoa; phylum Arthropoda; class Malacostraca; order Decapoda; family Parastacidae; genus Cherax; species Cherax quadricarinatus. The sequence goes on from NW_027195477.1 coordinate 161,700, forward strand.
AAATGACCTCATAGGGGACAGGAGCCATAGTAGGGAAACAAGTGTAGTCAAAGATAAGATAAAACCAATATTGCAAACTAGAAATACCGCAGGAAATAGCAAACAAGAGGACTCCACTAGCAATAGTGAGGATATATTACCAAAAACAACTGGTGGGAGCTCCATTGTTGGTGCTAGGGAGGATAGAAGTAAGACAGGGAAACATGCACCAACAGGGAATACAGTCACAGAAACCCAAGGCAAACGGAAACCAAGCCTGTGCACATACTATGCACTCGGTATCTGCTGGCATGGGAAATCTGGAAAAACAGATGGGACGTGCAACTATGACCACCCTAGAAAATGCCATACCCATATGACAACAGGAAAATGCAAACTCCCTTCCTGTAAGCTTTTTCACCCTGAACTGTGTACCTCTTCAGTACAGGAAAGACTGTGCTATAACTTAAATTGCCAGGCATACCATCTAAAGGGGACAAAAAGATACAAAACATCCAGGCCATGGGAAAACCTGGGTAGCCACAGCCACTCAAGAAGGAGAGGTTTTTTAGTGCCAGGAAGGAAAAAAAACTGGCAGGAAATGGCAGAAATCGTACACCAAATCCAGTCATTCCTGGAGTGGAACCACAGTCGATGGCCTCCACTCCAAACCAACAGATACAGATACTAATGCCGGAAAAAAAATCCCCCCCCAGTACCAACAATACCACCAGTCCGATAACATTCTTCTTTGCAAATATACAGGGTCTAAAGCCAGCAACAAACAACAAAATACCTTTCATCCGTGGACTGCTTGCAGAGGCAAAGGCAATGTTCGCGGCTTTCACTGAGACCCACATAAAGGATCACTTGGACAACGAAATATGGATCCCAGGTTACAACCTATACAGATGTGACAGAGTGAACAGGCAAAAGGGGGGGGGGGGTTGGCCTGTACATTGCAGAGTCACTTGTTTGCACAGAACTGCTAAATGCCTCAAATGATGTAGTGGAAGTTTTAGCAGTAAAGGTCGAGAACCAAAACCTAGTCATTGTGGTAGTCTACAAGCCTCCGGATGCAACATCCCAGCAATTCCAGGAACAGCTGTTAAAAATTGACCACTGTCTGGAAAACCTTCCAGCTCCTGCACCAAACATCTTGCTCCTGGGGGATTTCAACTTAAGGCACCTAAAATGGAGGAATATAGCAAATAATATTGTTGCAGTAATAACACCAGGAGGCAGCTCTGATGAAAACTCACACTCACGCGAGCTTTTAAATCTCTGCACAAAATTCAATTTAAACCAGCAAATAATAGAGCCTACTAGACTGGAGAATACACTAGACCTCATCTTCACTAACAATGATGATCTGATAAGAAATGTTACCATATCAAAAACAATATACTCAGATCACAACATAATTGAGGTTCAGTCATGTATGCGCGGAGCCCCAGACCGACATAATGAGATTAGTCACGAGGGAGCATTCACCAAATTCAACTTCAATAACAAAAACATAAAGTGGGACCAAGTAAACCAAGTCCTAACCGATATAAGCTGGGAAGATATACTAAGCAGCACAGACCCCAACTTATGCCTAGAACAGATTAACTCGGTGGCACTCGATGTATGCACAAGGCTTATTCCTCTAAGAAAAAGGAGGAGTAGATGTAAAACAGAAAGAGACAGGCGCTCCCTTTACAGGCGACGGAAAAGAATAACAGAGCGGCTAAAAGAGGTCAATATATCTGAAATGCGTAGGGAGACACTGGTCAGAGAAATAGCAAGCATCGAACTTAAGCTAAAAGAATCCTTTAGGAGTCAGGAATCGCGGGAAGAACTAAAAGCCATAAATGAAATCGAAAGAAACCCAAAGTATTTCTTCTCCTATGCCAAATCAAAATCGAGAACAACGTCCAGTATTGGGCCCCTACTTAAACAAGATGGGTCCTACACGGATGACAGCAAGGAAATGAGTGAACTACTCAAGTCCCAATATGACTCAGTTTTTAGCAAGCCGCTAACCAGACTGAGAGTCGAAGATCAAAATGAATTTTTTATGAGAGAGCCACAAAATTTGATGAACACAAGCCTATCCGATGTTATCCTGACGCCAAATGACTTCGAACAGGCGATAAATGACATGCCCATGCACTCTGCCCCAGGGCCAGACTCATGGAACTCTGTGTTCATCAAGAACTGCAAGAAGCCCCTATCACGAGCCTTTTCCATCCTATGGAGAGGGAGCATGGACACGGGGGTCGTCCCACAGTTACTAAAAACAACAGACATAGCCCCACTCCACAAAGGGGGCAGTAAAGCAACAGCAAAGAACTACAGACCAATAGCACTAACATCCCATATCATAAAAATCTTTGAAAGGGTCCTAAGAAGCAAGATCACCACCCATCTAGAAACCCATCAGTTACACAACCCAGGGCAACATGGGTTTAGAACAGGTCGCTCTTGTCTGTCTCAACTATTGGATCACTACGACAAGGTCCTAAATGCACTAGAAGACAAAAAGAATGCAGATGTAATATATACAGACTTTGCAAAAGCCTTCGACAAGTGTGACCATGGCGTAATAGCGCACAAAATGCGTGCTAAAGGAATAACAGGAAAAGTCGGTCGATGGATCTATAATTTCCTCACTAACAGAACACAGAGAGTAGTCGTCAACAGAGTAAAGTCCGAGGCAGCTACGGTGAAAAGCTCTGTTCCACAAGGCACAGTACTCGCTCCCATCTTGTTCCTCATCCTCATATCCGACATAGACAAGGATGTCAGCCACAGCACCGTGTCTTCCTTTGCAGATGACACCCGAATCTGCATGACAGTGTCTTCCATTGCAGACACTGCAAAGCTCCAGGCGGACATCAACCAAATCTTTCAGTGGGCTGCAGAAAACAATATGAAGTTCAACGATGAGAAATTTCAATTACTCAGATATGGTAAACATGAGGAAATTAAATCTTCATCAGAGTACAAAACAAATTCTGGCCACAAAATAGAGCGAAACACCAACGTCAAAGACCTGGGAGTGATCATGTCGGAGGATCTCACCTTCAAGGACCATAACATTGTATCAATCGCATCTGCTAGAAAAATGACAGGATGGATAATGAGAACCTTCAAAACTAGGGAGGCCAAGCCCATGATGACACTCTTCAGGTCACTTGTTCTATCTAGGCTGGAATATTGCTGCACACTAACAGCACCTTTCAAGGCAGGTGAAATTGCCGACCTAGAAAATGTACAGAGAACTTTCACGGCGCGCATAACGGAGATAAAACACCTCAATTATTGGGAGCGCTTGAGGTTCCTAAACCTGTATTCCCTGGAACGCAGGAGGGAGAGATACATGATTATATACACCTGGAAAATCCTAGAGGGACTAGTACCGAACTTGCACACGAGAATCACTCACTACGAAAGCAAAAGACTTGGCAGACGATGCACCATCCCCCCAATGAAAAGCAGGGGTGTCACTAGCACGTTAAGAGACCATACAATAAGTGTCAGGGGCCCGAGACTGTTCAACTGCCTCCCAGCACACATAAGGGGGATTACCAACAGACCCCTGGCAGTCTTCAAGCTGGCACTGGACAAGCACCTAAAGTCAGTTCCGGATCAGCCGGGCTGTGGCTCGTACGTTGGTTTGCGTGCAGCCAGCAGCAACAGCCTGGTTGATCAGGCTCTGATCCACCAGGAGGCCTGGTCACAGACCGGGCCGCGGGGGCGTTGACCCCCGGAACTCTCTCCAGGTAAACTCCAGGTGAGGCCAGAGTTAACACTGTTACCTGGCCTGAGGCCAGAGTTAACACTGTTACCTGGCCTGAGGCCAGAGTTAACACTGTTACCTGGCCTGAGGCCAGAGTTAACACTGTTACCTGGCCTGAGGCCGGAGTTAACACTGTTACCTTGCCTGAGACCAGAGTTAACACTGTTACCTGGCCTGAGGCCAGAGTTAACACTGTTACCTGGCCTGAGGCCAGAGTTAACACTGTTACCTGGCCTGAGGCCAGAGTTAACACTGTTACCTGGCCTGAGGCCAGAGTTAACACTGTTACCTGGCCTGAAGCCAGAGTTAACACTGTTACCTGGCCTGAGGCCAGAGTTAACACTGTTACCTGGCCTGAGGCCAGAGTTAACACTGTTACCTGGCCTGAGGCCAGGGTTAACACTGTTACCTGGCCTGAGGCCAGGGTTAACACTGTGACCTGGCCTGAGGCCAGGGTTAACACTGTTACCTGGCCTGAGGCCAGGGTTAACACTATTACATGGCCTGAGGCCAGGGTTAACACTGTTTCCTGGCCTGAGGCCAGAGTTAACACTGTTACCTGGCCTGAGGCCAGGGTTAACACTGTTACCTGGCCTGAGGCCAGAGTTAACACTGTTACCTGGCCTGAGGCCAGAGTTAACACTGTTACCTGGCCAGAGGCCAGAGTGAACACTGTTACCTGGCCTGAGGCCAGAGTTAGCACTGTTACCTGGCCTGAGACCAGAGTTAACACTGTTACCTGGCCTGAGGCCAGAGTTAACACTGTTACCTAGCCAGAGGCCAGAGTTAACACTGTTACCTGGCCTGAGGCCAGAGTTAACACTGTTACCTGGCCTGAGGCCAGAGTTAACACTGTTACCTGGCCTGAGGCCAGAGTTAACACTGTTACCTGGCCTGAAGCCAGAGTTAACACTGTTACCTGGCCTGAGGCCAGAGTTAACACTGTTACCTGGCCTGAGGCCAGAGTTAACACTGTTACCTGGCCTGAGGCCAGGGTTAACACTGTTACCTGGCCTGAGGCCAGGGTTAACACTGTGACCTGGCCTGAGGCCAGGGTTAACACTGTTACCTGGCCTGAGGCCAAGGTTAACACTGTTACCTGGCCTGAGGCCAGAGTTAACACTGTTACCTGGCCTGAGGCCAGGGTTAACACTGTTACCTGGCCTGAGGCCAGAGTTAACACTGTTACCTGGCCTGAGGCCAGGGTTAACACTGTTACCTGGCCTGAGGCCAGAGTTAACACTGTTACCTGGCCTGAGGGCAGAGTTAGCACTGTTACCTGGCCTGAGGCCAGAGTTAACACTGTTACCTGGCCTGAGGCCAGAGTTAGCACTGTTTCCTGGCCTGAGGCCAGAGTTAGCACTGTTACCTGGCCTGAGGCCAGAGTTAACACTGTTACCTGGCCTGAGACCAGAGTTAGCACAGTTACCTGGCCTGAGGCCAGAGTTAACACTGTTACCTGGCCTGAGGCCAGAGTTAGCACTGTTACCTGGCCTGAGGCCAGGGTTAACACTGTTACCTGGCCTGAGGCCAGAGTTAACACTGTTACCTGGCCTGAGGCCAGAGTTAGCACTGTTACCTGGCCTGAGGCCAGAGTTAACACTGTTACCTGGCCTGAGGCCAGAGTTAGCACTGTTACCTGGCCTGAGGCCAGAGTTAGCACTGTTACCTGGCCTGAGGCCAGAGTTAACACTGTTACCTGGCCTGAGGCCAGAGTTATCACTGTTACCTGGCCTGAGGCCAGAGTTAACACTGTTACCTGGCCTGAGGCCAGAGTTAGCACTGTTACCTGGCCTGAGGCCTGAGTTAACACTGTTACCTGGCCTGAGGCCAGAGTTAACACTGTTACCTGGCCTGAGGCCAGAGTTAACACTGTTACCTGGCCTGAGTCCAGAGTTAACACTGTTACCTGGCCTGAGGCCAGAGTTAACACTGTTACCTGGCCTGAGGCCAGAGTTAACACTGTTACCTGGCCTGAGGCCAGAGTTAACACTGTTACCTGGCCTGAGGCCAGAGTTAACACTGTTACCTGGCCTGAGGCCAGAGTTAACACTGTTACCTGGCCTGAGGCCAGAGTTAACACTGTTACCTGGCCTGAGACCAGAGTTAGCACTGTTACCTGGCCTGAGGCCAGAGTTAACACTGTTACCTGGCCTGAGGCCAGAGTTAACACTGTTACCTGGCCTGAGGCCAGAGTTAACACTGTTACCTGGCCTGAGGCCAGAGTTAACACTGTTACCTGGCCTGAGGCCAGAGTTAACACTGTTACCTGGCCTGAGGCCAGAGTTAACACTGTTACCTGGGCTGAGGCCAGAGTTAACACTGTTGCCTGGCCTGAGGCCAGAGTTAACACTGTTAACTGGCCTGAGGCCAGAGTTAACACTGTTACCTGGCCTGAGGCCAGAGTTAACACTGTTACCTGGCCTGAGCCCACAGGATGGGTATGGGGTGCATAATAAACATGTTAAACTAAATTAACTACCTGGCCTGAGGCCAGAGTTAACACTGTTACCTGGCCTGAGGCCAGGGTTAACACTGTTACCTGGCCTGAGGCCAGAGTTAACACTGTTACCTGGTCTGAGACCAGAGTTAACACTGTTACCTGGCCTGAGTCCAGAGTTAACACTGTTACCTGGCCTGAGGCCAGAGTTAACACTGTTACCTGGCCTGAGGCCAGAGTTAACACTGTTACCTGGCCTGAGGCCAGAGTTAACACTGTTACCTGGCCTGATTCCAGAGTTAACACTGTTACCTGGCCTGAGGCCAGAGTTAACACTGTTACCTGGCCTGAGGCCAGAGTTAACACTGTTACCTGGCCTGAGGCCAGAGTTAACACTGTTACCTGGCCTGAGGCCAGAGTTAACACTGTTACCTGGCCTGAGGCCAGAGTTAACACTGTTACCTGGCCTGAGGCCAGAGTTAACACTGTTACCTGGCCTGAGGCCAGAGTTAACACTGTTACCTGGCCTGAGGCCAGAGTTAACACTGTTACCTGGCCTGAGGCCAGAGTTAACACTGTTACCTGGCCTGAGGCCAGAGTTAACACTGTTGCCTGGCCTGAGGCCAGAGTTAACACTGTTAACTGGCCTGAGGCCAGAGTTAACACTGTTACCTGGCCTGAGGCCAGAGATAACACTGTTACCTGGCCTGAGCCCACAGGATGGGTATGGGGTGCATAATAAACATGTTAAACTAAATTAACTACCTGGCCTGAGGCCAGAGTTAACACTGTTACCTGGCCTGAGGCCAGGGTTAACACTGTTACCTGGCCTGAGGCCAGAGTTAACACTGTTACCTGGTCTGAGACCAGAGTTAACACTGTTACCTGGCCTGAGGCCAGAGTTAACACTGTTACCTGGCCTGAGGCCAGGGTTAACACTGTTACCTGGCCTGAGGCCAGAGTTAACACTGTTACCTGGCCTGAGGCCAGAGTTAACACTGTTACCTGGCCTGAGGCCAGAGTTAACACTGTTACCTGGCCTGAGGCCAGAGTTAACACTGTTACCTGGCCTGAGGCCAGGGTTAACACTGTTACCTGGCCTGAGGCCAGAGTTAACACTGTTACCTGGCCTGAGGCCAGAGTTAACACTGTTACCTGGCCTGAGGCCAGAGTTAACACTGTTACCTGGCCTGAGGCCAGAGTTAACACTGTTACCTGGCCTGAGGCCAGAGTTAACACTGTTACCTGGCCTGAGGCCAGAGTTAACACTGTTACCTGGCCTGAGGCCAGAGTTAATTGATTCTGGAAACATGTCAGAAGTACAGTACTTGTACATAACACTGGACACCACAGTCTGCTTGGCAGATGGGGCAAAGTATCCACAATCAAAAGCAGGGATGCAATAAATACAATAAAATAGTAACTCAACAAGTGTACAGGGACCAGATTACTGTATAGCCCTTGTGGTTTAGCGCTTCTTTTTGATTGTAGATCTAGAGAGTGTGCAGAGATCCTTTACTGCACGTATAAGTTCTGTCAAGCACCTTAACTACTGGGAACGCTTGGAAGCACTTGACTTGTACTCGTTGGAACGCAGGAGGGAGAGATATATCATAATCTACACTTGGAAAATCCTGGAAGGAATGGTCCCAAATCTGCACACAGAAATCACTCCCTACGAAAGTAAAAGACTGGGCAGGCGATGCAAAATGCCCCCAATAAAAAGAAGGGGCGCCATTGGTACACTAAGGGAAAACACCATAAGTGTCCGGGGCCCAAGACTGTTCAACAGCCTCCCATCAAGCATTAGAGGAATTGCCAATAAACCCCTGGCTGCCTTCAAGAGAGCTGGACAGATACCTTAAGTCAGTGCCGGATCAGCCGGGCTGTGGCTCGTACGTTGGACTGCGTGCGGCCAGCAGTAACAGCCTAGTTGATCAGGCCCTGATCCACCGGGCCGCGGGGGGCGTTGATCCCCGGAATAACCTCCAGGTAAAACCGTCACATAGTGACATGTAGCACTTCTTGCAGGTGATTCGCTCACTGGTTCTTCCTCTTCGAGAGGGAGCTGGACAGATACCTAAAGTCAGTGACCGATCAACCGGGCTGTGGTTCCTATATCGGATTGCATGTGGCCACCAGTAACAGCCTGGTTGGTCAGCCTTGATACACCGGGAAGTCTGATCGAGGACTGAGCCACGGGGGCCGGTCCTGGAGTCTACCGGGTAGACTCTGAACCTTTGGTATCTTTGCCGAGTTTCGAGTTTTACTCCCGCAGCGTGGCCCGGGACCAGGACCTATGGTTTATTTGGACCTCTCTCTGAATGACTGGATGTGTGGACACACTAAGGTAAGTTCATAGTGTATAACCTTTTCTCTGGCCCCACACATTACATTTCATAAGAACATAAGAACATAGAATGAAGGAACACTGCAGAAGGCCTACTGGCCCATGCGAGGCAGGTCCAAGTCTCCTACCGGCTTAAGCCAATGCACCCAACCTAGTCAGGTCAGGTCACCTTGACTTAAGGGAGGAACACGACAACCGACCTGGTAGCACAAGCTATCAGGTCCAACTCACACCCACCCACATCTACTCATGTATTTATCCAACCTATTTTTAAAGCTACACAACGTTCTGGCCTCTATAACGGTACTTGGGAGTTTGTTCCACTCATCCACAACTCTATTACCAAACCAATACTTTCCTATATCCTTCCTGAATCTGAATTTTTCCAACTTAACACCATTGCTGCGAGTCCTGTCTAGGCTAGATATTTTCAGCACACTATTTACATCCCCTTTATTTATTCCTGTCTTCCATTTATACACCTCAATCATATCCCCCCTAATTCTACGTCTTTCTAGAGAGTGCAGATTCAGGGCCCTTAGTCTATCCTCATAGGGAAGGTTTCTGATACATGGGATCAACTTTGTCATCCATGTGATTGGCATCTCCATACAAACTGTGCTGCCATACAAACTGTGCTGCCATACAAACTGTGCTGCCATACAAACTGACCTTGTTACTTTCTTCACAGTTATGTTTTACCTGACACATTTCATTATGATAGACCATGGATCTGCTAGTTCCTGTCTCTACTGTTTTCTTCTTCAAACTCGTTAAGAAGATAGTGAAGGAACACCGCAGTAGGCCTATACCTACCATGAGTCTAGTGGCGATTTTTTTTTTTTTACATCTCTGAGAAATCAAAATGACACTCGAAATTCCTTTTATTCGATACTAGTTTTGCTAAGTCAAGGACTTTTATGATGGTCCCTGAGGTGACGCTCCGGGACGCTGGTCACCACCAGGTTGTGTTTCATGGGAGGATGGAGAGAGGGAGGCAGCGTCAGTTTTATATTCACCATCACCACCAACGGCCTCCTCGTCTATGATGCACTTGCTAGTGTCACAAACACACTCAGTGAATTTAACTTAGGAATTCTAGAACATTGGAAGGTCGGGGAAACATGATCATGACTTGGAAAATATTTACCGTAACTGTTTTTTTATTCTATTTGCATTGTTTGATATCGTAGGTAGTAATTCCAGTGAGTCGATTTGAATCCAACCCTTCAATTACTTTTCAGTTATGAATTACGAAGTATTTTTCTTGCATGTGTTCCGGGAAGTATAGTTTCAGGGACTTCAGGCTTTCCCAATAATTTAGCTATTTGACGCCCACAACCCGCACATAGGAGAGGAACTTACGACGGGGTTTCGGTCCAAGTCAATTCAAATTCAAATTAAAATTCAAAGTTTATTCTCTATAAGTCGGAGTGAAACGTTGTCGTAAGCTCTTCTCTCCTATGCGCGGGTTATTTGTGTATTATTCCAGTCACGATAATGTGCCTTTTTGCTCTTTAGTTACTTAAACTTGTTCGGTTAGTGAAAATTCTCTATACGTTGTCCTTATCAACAATTTTTGCTGCCGTAAGTGAGGCACTCCAGAGAAAACAAGTGCCATAAAAAGTATAAAATTTGGGTAGATATATGTATAGTTGTGAAGATTGTGTTTATCCAGCCTATTTATCCAGTGTTGCTATCTTGTGATAGAAACACTGTTGTGATCCTTTATTTATCCAGTGTTGCTATCTTGTGATAGAAACACTGTTGTGATCCTTTATTTATCCAGTGTTGCTATCTTGTGATAGAAACACTGTTGTGATCCTTTATTTATCCAGTGCTGCTATCTTGTGATAGAAACATTGTTGTGATCCTTTATTTATCCAGTGTTGCTATCTTGTGATAGAAACACTGTTGTGATCCTTTATTTATCCAGTGTTGCTATCTTGTGATAGAAACACTGTTGTCATCCTTTATTTATCCAGTGCTGCTATCTTGTGATAGAAACACTGTTGTGATCCTTCAACATAAGATACTCCCACAGCATTACTCGTTAACATTTTTCTTCCACACTGTTGAATGTTTGAGTGTGTCTCATATTCTGTTCAAGTTTATATTTGTAAAAATTTTCCTTAGCGGGGTAACTGAAATTTGTCCTCGTTGAACATGTTTTGGGTAATGGTAAAATTACCGACAATGTTAGGTATAGGGCACAGGTACAACCCGACAATGTTAGGTAAAGGGGCACAGGTACAACCCGACAATGTTAGATAAAGGGGCACAGGTACAACCCGACAATGTTAGGTAAAGGGGCACAGGTACAACCCGACAATGTTAGATAAAGGGGCACAGGTACAACCCGACAATGTTAGGTAAAGGGGCACAGGTACAACCCGACAATGTTAGGTAAAGGGGCACAGGTACAACCCGACAATGTTAGGTAAAGGGGCACAGGTACAACCCGACAATGTTAGGTAAAGGGGCACAGGTACAACCCGACAATGTTAGGTAAAGGGGCACAGGTACAACCCGACAATGTTAGGTAAAGGGGCACAGGTACAACCCGACAATGTTAGGTAAAGGGGCACAGGTACAACCCGACAATGTTAGGTAAAGGGGCACAGGTACAACCCGACAATGTTAGATAAAGGGGCACAGGTACAACCCGACAATGTTAGGTAAAGGGGCACAGGTACAACCCGACAATGTTAGGTAAAGGGGCACAGGTACAACCCGACAATGTTAGGTAAAGGGGCACAGGTACAACCCGACAATGTTAGGTAAAGGGGCACAGGTACAACCCGACAATGTTAGGTAAAGGGGCACAGGTACAACCCGACAATGTTAGGTAAAGGGGCACAGGTACAACCCGACAATGTTAGGTAAAGGGGCACAGGTGCAACTGATCCACAGTTTATTGTGGCAACGTTTCGCTGTTCAGCCTTGACAAAGCTTATGGGAGGCTAAACGTTGCTAAAGTAAAATATAACACACAAATAACCCGCACATAAAAGAGAGAAGCTTACGACGACGTTTCGGTCCGACTTGGACCATTGACAAAGTCACACTAACCAGAGGTATTGTGCCTGTTTTGTTATTTAAAATATAACACAAGTTGCACCTGTGTCCTTTTACCTGCCATTGTTTTTGTAGTCGACGGGAGGTCCTCGTTGACGTTGACTTGGAGATTTGCTGCGTCCAGATGCCATTGCTCTCATCAAATGATATCTTAGAGGCGCTGTGATTAAAAGTAGAGAACATGAACCTGGTAATACCTTGCTTTGTTCGTTGAGCTGGCACAAAAAAAAAGTATAGTTCACCCAGGCCATGATGGATATGTGGGCCAGCGAGAAGTCAACAGCAAGTGTGATTGAACAGGCAAGCAGCAGACAAGCCTGACCTAGGGCCGGGCTGTGGTAGTAGAATTTGCAGATGTCATGTGTAGGTAATTATTCAGATAAAAATATGTAATACACTTAATTGTGACGAGTAATGAAAGTGATCACAAGATCACAACTACGACTCATCAGTGAAGCAGTGATCAGTCTTCAAGATCACAACTAAGACTACATCAGTGAAGCAGTGATCAGTCTTCAAGATCACAACTAAGACTCATCAGTGAAGCAGTGATCAGTCTTCAAGATCACAACTAAGACTCATCAGTGAAGCAGTGATCAGTCTTCAAGATCACAACTAAGACTACATCAGTGAAGCAGTGATCAGTCTTCAAGATCACAACTAAGACTCATCAGTGAAGCAGTGATCAGTCTTCAAGATCACAACTAAGACTACATCAGTGAAGCACTCAAGATCAGTCTTCACAACTAAGACTACATCAGTGAAGCAGTGATCAGTCTTCAAGATCACAACTAAGACTACATCAGTGAAGCAGTGATCAGTCTTCAAGATCACAACTAAGACTACATCAGTGAAGCAGTGATCAGTCTTCAAGATCACAACTAAGACTACATCAGTGAAGCAGTCTTCAAGATCACAACTAAGACTACATCAGTGAAGCACTCATCAGTCTTCAAGATCACAACTAAGACTACATCAGTGAAGCAGTGATCAGTCTTCAAGATCACAACTAAGACTACATCAGTGAAGCAGTGATCAGATCACAACTAAGACTACATCAGTGAAGCAGTGATCAGTCTTCAAGATCACAACTAAGACTACATCAGTGAAGCAGTGATCAGTCTTCAAGATCACAACTAAGACTACATCAGTGAAGCAGTGATCAGTCTTCAAGATCACAACTAAGACTACATCAGTGAAGCAGTGATCAGTCTTCAAGATCACAACTAAGACTACATCAGTGAAGCAGTGATCAGTCTTCAAGATCACAACTAAGACTCATCAGTGAAGCAGTGATCAGTCTTCAAGATCACAACTAAGACTACATCAGTGAAGCACTCATCAGTCTTCAAGATCACAACTAAGACTACATCAGTGAAGCAGTGATCAGTCTTCAAGATCACAACTAAGACTACATCAGTGAAGCAGTGATCAGTCTTCAAGGTCACAACTAAGACTACATCAGTGAAGCAGTGATCAGTCTTCAAGATCACAACTAAGACTACATCAGTGAAGCAGTGATCAGTCTTCAAGATCACAACTAAGACTACATCAGTGAAGCAGTGATCAGTCTTCAAGATCACAACTAAGACTACATCAGTGAAGCAGTGATCAGTCTTCAAGATCACAACTAAGACTACATCAGTGAAGCAGTGATCAGTCTTCAAGATCACAACTAAGACTACATCAGTGAAGCAGTGATCAGTCTTCAAGATCACAACTACGACTCATCAGTGAAGCACTGATCAGTCTTCAAGATCACAACTAAAACTACATCAGTGAAGCAGTGATCAGTCTTCAAGATCACAACTAAGACTACATCAGTGAAGCAGTGATCAGTCTTCAAGCTCACAACTAAGACTACATCAGTGAAGCAGTGATCAGTCTTCAAGATCACAACTAAGACTACATCAGTGAAGCATTGATCAGTCTTCAAGATCACAACTAAGACTACATCAGTGAAGCAGTGATCAGTCTTCAAGATCACAACTAAGACTACATCAGTGAAACACTGATCAGTCTTCAAGATCACAACTAAGACTACATCAGTGAAGCAGTGATCAGTCTTCAAGATCACAACTAAGACTACATCAGTGAAGCAGTGATCAGTCTTCAAGATCACAACTAAGACTACATCAGTGAAGCAGTGATCAGTCTTCAAGATCACAACTAAGACTACATCAGTGAAGCAGTGATCAGTCTTCAAGATCACAACTAAGACTACATCAGTGAAGCAGTGATCAGTCTTCAAGGTCACAACTAAGACTACATCAGTGAAGCAGTGATCAGTCTTCAAGATCACAACTAAGACTACATCAGTGAAGCAGTGATCAGTCTTCAAGATCACAACTAGTGAGGTGGTTTAGGCAGGTAGTGTAGAGGTTAGTGTGGTGGTTTAGGTAGGTAGTGTAGAGGTTAGTGTGGTGGTTTAGGCAGGTAGTGTAGAGGTTAGTGAGGTGGTTTAGGCAGGTAGTGTAGAGGTTAGTGTGGTGGTTTAGGCAGGTAGTGTAGAGGTTAGTGTGGTGGTTTAGGCAGGTAGTGTGGTGGTTTAGGTAGTGTAGAGGTTAGTGTGGTGGTTTAGGCAGGTAGTGTAGAGGTTAGTGTGGTGGTTTAGGCAGGTAGTGTAGAGGTTAGTGAGGTGGTTTAGGCAGGTAGTGTAGAGGTTAGTGTGGTGGTTTAGGCAGGTAGTGTAGAGGTTAGTGTGGTGGTTTAGGTAGTGTAGAGGTTAGTGTGGTGGTTTAGGTAGTGTAGAGGTTAGTGTGGTGGTTTAGGCAGGTAGTGTAGAGGTTAGGTTAGTGTGGTGTAGAGGTTAGTGAGGTGGTTTAGGCAGGTAGTGTAGAGGTTAGTGTGGTGGTTTAGGCAGGTAGTGTAGAGGTTAGTGTGGTGGTTTAGGCAGGTAGTGTAGAGGTTAGTGTGGTGGTTTAGGCAGGTAGTGTAGAGGTTAGTGTGGTGGTTTAGGCAGGTAGTGTAGAGGTTAGTGTGGTGGTTTAGGCAGGTAGTGTAGAGGTTAGTGTGGTGGTTTAGGTAGTGTAGAGGTTAGTGAGGTGGTTTAGGCAGGTAGTGTAGAGGTTAGTGAGGTGGTTTAGGCAGGTAGTGTAGAGGTTAGTGTGGTGGTTTAGGCAGGTAGTGTAGAGGTTAGTGAGGTGGTTTAGGCAGGTAGTGTAGAGGTTAGTGAGGTGGTTTAGGCAGGTAGTGTAGAGGTTAGTGAGGTGGTTTAGGCAGGTAGTGTAGAGGTTAGTGTGGTGGTTTAGGCAGGAAGTGTAGAGGTTAGTGAGGTAGTTTAGGCAGGTAGTGTAGAGGTTAGTGAGGTAGTTTAGGCAGGTAGTGTAGAGGTTAGTGAGGTGGTTTAGGCAGGTAGTGTAGAGGTTAGTGAGGTGGTTTAGGCAGGTAGTGTAGAGGTTAGTGAGGTAGTTTAGGCAGGTAGTGTAGAGGTTAGTGAGGTGGTTTAGGCAGGTAGTGTAGAGGTTAGTGAGGTGGTTTAGGCAGGTAGTGTAGCAACGTAAACAAAGATGGCGCTCAGTGCGCCACAGCTCGTCACTCCTGCAGGAAGGAACTAGTGAACATGTACACTGAGAGGGTCAGTAGGTGCTGCTGAGTGAGGTGGTGAGGAGGGTAGGTGATGGCAGGGGACATGACAGGGGTCAGTAGGTGCTGCTGAGTGAGGTGGTGAGGAGGGTAGGTGATGGCAGGGGACATGACAGGGGTCAGTAGGTGCTGCTGAGTGAGGTGGTGAGGAGGGTAGGTGATGGCAGGGGACATGACAGGGGTCAGTAGGTGCTGCTGAGTGAGGTGGTGAGGAGGGTAGGTGATGGCAGGGGACATGACAGGGGGCAGTAGGTGCTGCTGAGTGAGGTGGTGAGGAGGGTAGGTGATGGCAGGGGGCATGACAGGGGTCAGTAGGTGCTGCTGAGTGAGGAGGGTAGGTGATGGCAGGGGGCATGGCAGGGGGCAGTAGGTGCTGCTGAGTGAGGTGGTGAGGAGGGTAGGTGATGGCAGGGGGCATGACAGGGGTCAGTAGGTGCTGCTGAGTGAGGTGGTGAGGAGGGTAGGTGATGGCAGGGGACATGACAGGGGTCAGTAGGTGCTGCTGAGTGAGGTGGTGAGGAGGGTAGGTGATGGCAGGGGGCATGACAGGGGTCAGTAGGTGCTGCTGAGTGAGGTGGTGAGGAGGGTAGGTGATGGCAGGGGGCATGACAGGGGGCAGTAGGTGCTGCTGAGTGAGGTGGTGAGGAGGGTAGGTGATGGCAGGGGACATGACAGGGGTCAGTAGGTGCTGCTGAGTGAGGTGGTGAGGAGGGTAGGTGATGGCAGGGGGCATGACAGGGGTCAGTAGGTGCTGCTGAGTGAGGTGGTGAGGAGGGTAGGTGATGGCAGGGGGCATGACAGGGGTCAGTAGGTGCTGCTGAGTGAGGTGGTGAGGAGGGTAGGTGATGGCAGGGGGCATGACAGGGGTCAGTAGGTGCTGCTGAGTGAGGTGGTGAGGAGGGTAGGTGATGGCAGGGGACATGACATGGGGCAGTAGGTGCTGCTGAGTGAGGTGGTGAGGAGGGTAGGTGATGGCAGGGGGCATGACAGGGGTCAGTAGGTGCTGCTGAGTGAGGTGGTGAGGAGGGTAGGTGATGGCAGGGGGCATGACAGGGGTCAGTAGGTGCTGCTGAGTGAGGTGGTGAGGAGGGTAGGTGATGGCAGGGGACATGACAGGGGTCAGTAGGTGCTGCTGAGTGAGGTGGTGAGGAGGGTAGGTGATGGCAGGGGGCATGACAGGGGTCAGTAGGTGCTGCTGAGTGAGGTGGTGAGGAGGGTAGGTGATGGCAGGGGGCATGACAGGGGTCAGTAGGTGCTGCTGAGTGAGGTGGTGAGGAGGGTAGGTGATGGCAGGGGGCATGACAGGGGTCAGTAGGTGCTGCTGAGTGAGGTGGTGAGGAGGGTAGGTGATGGCAGGGGGCATGACAGGGGTCAGTAGGTGCTGCTGAGTGAGGTGGTGAGGAGGGTAGGTGATGGCAGGGGGCATGACAGGGGGCAGTAGGTGCTGCTGAGTGAGGTGGTGAGGAGGGTAGGTGATGGCAGGGGGCATGGCAGGGGGCAGTAGGTGCTGCTGAGTGAGGTGGTGAGGAGGGTAGGTGATGGCAGGGGGCATGACAGGGGTCAGTAGGTGCTGCTGAGTGAGGTGGTGAGGAGGGTAGGTGATGGCAGGGGGCATGACAGGGGTCAGTAGGTGCTGCTGAGTGAGGTGGTGAGGAGGGTAGGTGATGGCAGGGGGCATGACAGGGGTCAGTAGGTGCTGCTGAGTGAGGTGGTGAGGAGGGTAGGTGATGGCAGGGGGCATGACAGGGGTCAGTAGGTGCTGCTGAGTGAGGTGGTGAGGAGGGTAGGTGATGGCAGGGGGCATGACATCAGTAGGTGCTGCTGAGTGAGGTGGTGAGGAGGGTAGGTGATGGCAGGGGGCATGACAGGGGTCAGTAGGTGCTGCTGAGTGAGGTGGTGAGGAGGGTAGGTGATGGCAGGGGGCATGACAGGGGTCAGTAGGTGCTGCTGAGTGAGGTGGTGAGGAGGGTAGGTGATGGCAGGGGGCATGACAGGGGTCAGTAGGTGCTGCTGAGTGAGGTGGTGAGGAGGGTAGGTGATGGCAGGGGGCATGACAGGGGTCAGTAGGTGCTGCTGAGTGAGGTGGTGAGGAGGGTAGGTGATGGCAGGGGTATGACAGGGGTCAGTAGGTGCTGCTGAGTGAGGTGGTGAGGAGGGTAGGTGATGGCAGGGGGCATGACAGGGGTCAGTAGGTGCTGCTGAGTGAGGTGGTGAGGAGGGTAGGTGATGGCAGGGGGTATGACAGGGGTCAGTAGGTGCTGCTGAGTGAGGTGGTGAGGAGGGTAGGTGATGGCAGGGGGCATGACAGGGGTCAGTAGGTGCTGCTGAGTGAGGTGGTGAGGAGGGTAGGTGATGGCAGGGGGTATGACAGGGGTCAGTAGGTGCTGCTGAGTGAGGTGGTGAGGAGGGTAGGTGATGGCAGGGGGCATGACAGGGGTCAGTAGGTGCTGCTGAGTGAGGTGGTGAGGAGGGTAGGTGATGGCAGGGGGCATGACAGGGGTCAGTAGGTGCTGCTGAGTGAGGTGGTGAGGAGGGTAGGTGATGGCAGGGGGCATGACAGGGGTCAGTAGGTGCTGCTGAGTGAGGTGGTGAGGAGGGTAGGTGATGGCAGGGGGTATGACAGGGGTCAGTAGGTGCTGCTGAGTGAGGTGGTGAGGAGGGTAGGTGATGACAGGAGGCATGACAGGGGTCAGTAGGTGCTGCTGAGTGAGGAGGGTAGGTGATGGCAGGGGACATGACAGGGGTCAGTAGGTGCTGCTGAGTGAGGTGGTGAGGAGGGTAGGTGATGGCAGGGGGCATGACAGGGGGCAGTAGGTGCTGCTGAGTGAGGTGGTGAGGAGGGTAGGTGATGACAGGGGGCATGACAGGGGTCAGTAGGTGCTGCTGAGTGAGGTGTTGAGGAGGGTAGGTGATGGCAGGGGGCATGGCAGGGGTCAGTAGGTGCTGCTGAGTGAGGTGGTGAGGAGGGTAGGTGATG